>NC_092863.1:90479064-90498649 GCF_032062135.1 Pyxicephalus adspersus
CCCCGACTCTCTGGAATGGTCTTCCTCGTCCTATTCGGCTTGCTCCTACTTTCTGCTCATTTAAAAGAGCGCTCAAAATCCATTTTTTCAAACTTGCCTACCCGTCTTCTTCTGTCCTTTGAAACCACCACTACTTCCCACCACTACATATCTCCCATCCCATTGTGTGTGAAATTCCCCCACCTACTAGATTGTAAGCTCTTCGGGGCAGGAATCTCTCCTCCTGTATCACTGTCTGTATTAGTCTGTCATTTGCAATCCCTATTTAATGTACAGAGCTGCGTAATATGTTGGTGCTATATAAATCCTGTTTATTAATAATAATAATAATAAATTCAAAACATTTGCTAGCAAATAGTAAATGAAGTTGAAGAAATCCATTCCAGGTTTGCTGGATCACCCAGCTTCACTGATGAAAGCCTATCCTCTCCATTCTTGGAGAGCTTTAATCATTCAGGGCCACTGATGTGACAAACCTTAGAGAGGTTCCTGTTTTTCACGTGGTTTCACGTGGACAGAGATTCTAATCAAATTTGCATTTTCCATTTAAACACATGCAACTGCACTTCAATGGAAAATGCAACGTTTTTTAAAAAAAGGCTGCATTTTACCTGCAATTTAAATAAGACACGCTGCATCCAAAGATATATAGTGCACAACACAAAGCAGGTTAAAACCCAGCCTCTGAACTTGCTCAGTTAAAGTAAATCCTGCTGTGAAGGAAACTACAAGAAGCTAATTGAAAACATATGAAATTAATATTTTAGGAAATACATAATTGGGTTAAATGGGGATATTTTATATATGCCTAAAATTTACCACATAAAGGGTATGTAAACCCTAACAATGAACTTCACCTATATTACAGTACAATACATAATATATTATTAAAAGCATTTTGTTTTAAAAGTTAATAGTATAAAAGTTGAAGTGAAAAAAAAAAATACTCATTTTATTTTCCAGAAACCTTGTGCAAAATTCCAGACAGTTCTGGCTTTAGATAAACTTCCAATGTTAAAATCCAGCCTTAGATGGGACATTCACACTGGGATTATTAGGCAAATTGAACCTGTTTTTAATCAGGAACCAGCAAACAGCCAACTACCTTAATCTGGCCAATTGTAATTGAATTTGAACTACCTACAGTAGTGTCTGAAAAAAAAAATTTGTCTGAATACTTTCTATTTTGTTATGTTGCATCCTGATGCTACAATCATTACAATTCTTTTAGTTCTCAATTATCTACACTCAGTTCTCGATAAATATAAAGTAAAAAAATAATTGTAGACAGTTTAGAATCCTCCTGACAGTGCGGGAACCCCGGGCACTGGAGGTTAAATGGGGACAAGTCTCCCCATTCATCACCTCTAGTGCTCAGTGATTGGCTGAGGAAAGGTAAACCCTGATGACAGCTGAAGCGTTATCAGGATATTCCTTTCCTTAGCCAATCACAGAGCACTGGAGGTGAATGAACGGTGAGACTTGTCATCATTTACCCTCTAGTGCCTGGGGATCCCACACTGACAGGAGGATTCCCACGGCTGTGCTCAGAATGAATGCAGATGTGGGAATCATCCTGTCATTGTGAGATAACCTGTAAAAAAATAAAAGTTAGTTACACTAATCACACACAATCAATAAATTACTTACTTTAACATTACTTTAACATTAAAGCTTTTTTTTTTTTACACATTTTTTTCACACGAATTTGCGATGTCGATTTCCGTGTTTTTCGGGTCGGGTCTATCTGAATTTGAACAGCCATATTCAGGTTGAATTTAAGAACAACCTGAATTCGAACATCAACACTACTCAGGACCTCAGACTTTGGCATTATGGGGTGTAGATTGATGAGAATAAAAAAAAGATTTCAAACAATTTTGGTAATTGAAAAGTGATTGCAGTAAATGAAAACAGTGAAGGGAATTGGAGTACTTTCTGAAGCCATTGTATATGAAGCATATACCATGCTGCCACTAAGAAGCCAACAGTACATACCCCATCACAAAAGGCTTTCAGATTTTATGGGGCACACAATCTTTGGTAGGGACATTAGAATGTGAGCCCCTTTGGGGGATAGCTAGTGACATGACTATGGACTTTGTACAGCTCTGCGTAATATGTTGGCTTCATATAAATAATGTGTAATAATAATAATGTTAGACTGGGACCAACAACTTGTTATTGAATACACCTTTTACCCCAACCATTTTTACAAAAAATCAACAATGAGAAGAATAAGCTCTACAGTTTTATTTATGTGTGTTTATTTTTTAAAGTACCCAGCAAAAAGCTAACAGAACAGCATGATAAAATGCATTTATCTATTTTTAGCCAGAAAAGCCAATTCTGAAGTATATTTGAGCAGTATAAGGTATACAGCATATATGCCAGAGGTTAACACAAGCCACCGGACAGCTGAGGTAAACCGTTTAAGAAGATTGACCTTTAAAAAGTACAGGCAACTCACACAAATATTTAGTGGCAAAGAGCAGATAGTAGGGAATAAGGTAATGTCACTCTGTGTTATTCAGTTCTGTTATTAATTTTCTGCAATAGGTTACAATAACTGAAATTAGTTACAGGATATAAAAAGCCACAGAAAGTTTTTATTAGGATCTTTTGGAAGCACTTGTTTTGCCTGACAGTTTGGTTCTGATAACTTGTCAGAGACAGGGTTGTTGGACGAGCCCCACTGCTGTTTTCTCTAGGAAATTCGGAGTTCCCTTCAGCTGTGCATTCCTTTGGAACACCAGAGTGATGTCTGGAGAAACAATAGGCCTTTGCTGGGACAACCCTCCCTGGGACAGGTAATTGAAGACATGCTGAGAACCAACTACTATTGAATTATGATACAGTGTAAATATGTATTTCCTTAGAAGGATAACAGATTACAAATTAGCAGAACACATTTAGGTATTATATAAGAGGCGGGCGTAAACCTATGGTACATTCATGTAGATAGTTCACTTGAATTGAAGTTCATAAGACATCCCCTCCTTCCTCTCCTCACCCAGCTTATAATCACCTTCTGTTCACTCTTCTGTATATTTACCATTAAACCAAACTGGTAAAGTTGGAGCACATATTTCTGTTGCCTTTCACTTACATGCAATGCTGAATGTTTGAGCCACCTATCACCAAGGCTGGGGGCTCTTGGAACTTACAGGGTTTTTTCTTTGATCTGGTGCTCTGCTGAGTTATGCAAGCTACCAAGCAAATGATAGCAATACAGGGCTTAAACAAGGACAACAGCAATTTTTAGAACAGTAATAATGTTTGCTATAGGACTAAGCAGTAGGCCAAGCAAAGAGCCATTTGTTTGTACTTTAAGTTAAGTGAGAACATATCATTCCACGGCCTGATCAATGTAGGATTTAGCAAACTCCATTAAAATTGGAGACAAGAAATGACACTAGAAAGGACTGGAGAGATTTTAACTATGTGCTGATTGTGCTTCCCACCAATCTGAAAAGAAGATATCCTATGGTAAAAAAAAGAGGTTCTATTTTATTTTACAAAACTAAAGTAAGCCCACCCTCACTGGCCCCGTAACCTAATGTTACCCAGAACCACCCCCTACCCCCTGACATTTTTACTTACCTGTGAACGATGGCAGGGACTATTTCCAGTGTTTAAAACGGGTGGCAGAGCCTTGATATCCTGGTCTTAGAGGAAGTAGGTTCAATTTTACATAATAATTATTCATTTTTTTAAATGAACTATGAAGAAACTCCCATTGTTATAAATCACAAATGCACAAAGTGAGATTTTGGCATGTTACACTGGCCATCAGGCATACTAAGATGATATATCTGCTTTTATTTTAGATTCAGTAACCCAGAGAATGCTGTTCACATTTATTTTAAGTGAAACTAAACTATTTATACTCACTTGTACCCTTTCTGTCACAGGTACCGCCATCTTCTTCACTTCCTCATTTCGATCTTCAACCATCTAGATTGGACAGACCAAAGTGACGTCACTTCTAAGCATGCGCACAGGAATTCATTCAGTCTTGGCAATGCAGGGGAAGCTGGGATGTAATCAAGCAGGTAACAATGTTTATTGCAATGGGACACTGCCTGTCCCTTTCTGTTATAAAGCCCTGCCTGGTCACAAATTTTTTAAAGGGGAACTTTAAGAAGACGAAGTTCTGAAGGATGTCAGCCCAGGCCTAAAGCTGTTGGTTTAGTAGGTTTGCCTTAGTGCTACATTCCATCTCCAAGTCTCAGCCAGTTCCTTCTGTGTCAAGAATGAAAGCTGAGTACCTCTGTTTGATGCCTTGTGTGACTCCCTACCATGTGTTATATGGGTTTGTGGCTCACAAGTTGGCAAAGTTGGGGATCTCTACCCCACCGTAAAAGACATGGAAATAATTTTGCAGGTTTTCTACAGTCAGCATGAAAAAGGGAAACTCTGGTCCAGACAAAATGTACAGTACAGAACGGAAAATGTTCCTTCATAGGTGGTCTGTTTTATGTGACTATGGTCTAGACAAGCTTATCATATATTTATTGTATTATACCAAAAATCTGCAAATCAGCATTCATTCCAGTCCTGGAAACATTTGTGTCTGTGCGTGGACAGAAGAACACTTTCACAGACAGAAACTCTGCCATGGGAAATACAGCTTACAATAGCAAATAACTGTAGCCAGTTTGTGGGAAATAACCAATTAAATGTTTAAATGAAAAGTAAAAACAACATTTAACTGCAGCAAACTTAAAGGACACCTGTAGTGAGAGAAACAGACAGAGCCATTCGCAAATAACTTTTCTTCCTGAAAGCACAATTACCTTGCTTTTCATAGTTACTAACTTGGAAAAAGCATAAACACCTCCATATTTCTCTACATGTTTCCTATAACCTAGACTTTCTCTATTACAAGTGCAAAAACTACCATGCACCCCTAACTTTCCTGTAGCCGTTATGTGTTTTTATATATGCAAAGTATATCATGCATCCTGGCCACTTACCTTCTCTTAATCCCCAATTTGGAACAGGGGGATGTTGGCAAATGGAAATCACAGGATACAAAAAAACTATACCTGTTATATTGTGCTACCCTGTCACACATAGCTGGCCACTTACCTTCTGTGAACCCCAAGATCTCTTTAACAGTAGAGGAAGGGAAATGTAAGTAAGAAAGAAAGTGGGGACTTTTGTAGCTACCCCCTCCTCCCCTCACTAAAATGTATCACCTACCATACCATGGTGCCCTGTCACACATAAATGTCTGCTTATATTCTTTGAACCCTAATTTCTCTTGAAAGGGGAGCTGTAGGTATATTAAAATGTAGGATAAATAGGGGAATTTTGTGGCCAACTCCCCCTAAAATTTTATTGCCACAGTACAATCACAAGAAAAGAAAAACTATACCTATCATACGGTGCCACCTTGTCACACATATCTGGCCACTTACCTTCTGTAAACCCTAGTTTCTCAGGAACGGGGAGATGTAGGGACCTGAAGATGTAGTAGTAAGAACATGCCCCCCTTTGCCATCTGTCACATGAATTTTATTTCTCCAAAAGTATCTATTGCAGAGATTTTGGGGTACAAGGAAGGTTAGCAGCCCCCTATAACTGATAGGACGCATAGTAAGGTGTATTTTCACTCTTTTGTACAGGAATGGTGAACGGGGAGCAATATATAATCGGCCAGCACTGTATGATAGCTTTAGTTTTGTATCTTTCGTTTAATAAAATATTGCATTAATAAAATGAGCATCAAATACTATACTATACTCTACTGAGCTGTTTCCCTATGTTTTGTAATTTTAAAAATATATATCATCCTGTGTACTCCTTGCATTGTATCTTTGATTTAGGAACATTATTTACTTTTCTTGGCATCGAAATCACTGTGGCTTCCCTGGATGATTTGCTTTCATATTGATTGTGATAGAGCCCATTTAGGCAATTAACAAAATGTTGGTATATTTTACATAAAGATAAATAGTGAGCATTTTAGGGTGTTTTGTATATTTGGTCCTCCATAAATAAAAGAGCACATTATTCTAAATTTTCATCCACACTGTAGGAAAAAAACAGATCTTTAATATTTAATGTAATGATGTGTGTGGCTGCACACTAACATCAATATTTGCTTCCAATAATTGTGCTTGGTTAGCATGTTGGTAAATAATGATATAATTATAAAGTACAACAAATATTGGATAGATTTATGCCCACTTTGGCTGGTGAGGTTTTGTGGGAACTCTAAGCATGTACAAAATAATATTTGTAGTATGTTTAGGGTTGTCTGTAATTTTGTTCAGTTCATAAAATAGAAAAGTCTGCCATCTAGTGCTTATTATTAGCATTACTCATCATCATTTATGAATCAGGAAGCTTTCTGCAAATAGAAGATGCAGTTTTCCTTCTTTCCAATTAAAAATGCCTTGTGCTAACCAGAAAGATCATCAGGCCCCCAAAGTTAATACTTTGGCAGCTGTGGAGCTGATGCAACAATTGCCTGACTGCCAAGGCTGACTAAATGTGCACAAAAGTTAGCCTCATTAAGCACACTTTTTTATAATTCAGTGGCCAATGGGAGACTGATTGACACAAACTGAAGACACGGTACATGGTACAACTCACAAATGACAAGTAAAGCTCTGTATCTATACAGCTATTATACCTGTCTGAGCTACCTTCTGTATCCTGTCTTTTACTTGACTTTGTTATTAGAAGATAGGTAATACTCATTGTGAAAAGATTACACTGAAGTAATGAGACACTAAGGATTCAAACTCCAAGTCCCAAAAAGTTTTGCTACCCTAATATGCTATATTGTATGCTCTGCATACTCCTTCTATACTCTGCTCCTCTTTTAAAAACAGGGAGCAGTCATGTCTGAAATGTCTTTGGGTGCAAAGAGCATTCCACTCAACTTCACTTTTTATTTATAGAGGTTTCCATGTTGATTGGAAAAACCTGTCTGTAGAAGAGAGTCAATTCCATCTGGCAGATATGCTGTGGTGATACTCACAATTTGGTCCCAGAGATAAATTGCAAACATTCATAACCCCTCTAACCTATTTGCTATAGGACAATATTTTCCTGCACTTTCCCATAAAAAATGTTTAAGGGAGACACACTGTCTCTGGATAGATTGACCCAACCCAACTAAACTGTCTCAGCGATCTTTTCACCTAAGCCCTTACAGCGTCTTCCAAAGAAGCTTGGTGGTGGAACACCTAACTAACAGATTTCCCTCTTCCCATAAAACATCCTCACACTTATGTGAACCAAACCTTCTATTCTGATATTGAGGATGTTCAATACTTTATTGCTAATCCATCTGACCACCCACTACTGGAGTTTATAAAACATCTAAAATGAAAAACAATTTTTTTTGGAAACTTAGAACATTATGGTTCACTTATGCTGATGCACGTTTGAGTCTTGATCCACTAAATACAAAGTATTAAACTCTCATTTAAAAATAGTCAGGGTTGCTTTCAAAGCTCAAACAGGAGGTAACTATAAATTTTGTTGAATGTGACCAGATGTTATGATCCACATATACACCGCCTCACATGTAGGAAAGAAAAGCTGATGTCGTTTCCTTATGTAATCCCATTATTCATGTCACAGACATTATTATTCTTGACAAATTTTCCTTAAATAGGGAGGCAAAAACAGTAAACTGTTAGCACTGCTGACTGCCCCATTATTGTTATTTATTCCCCAAATACTTTAGAAATATTTAAAGTGAAACTAAACTTCTGCTTTGAAAAATCCGTGATCATACAGGTGTTTATTGCAGGAAGGGACAGGCTATGTGCCTTCTGAAATAACTGTTCTTACCTCTCTGATTGCCTCCTAACTGTCAAATATTGTATGTTGCAAGGGGTAGCCAGCAATCCCATCCTCCATTGCGCGTCACCTTTGCGGGAGTTATGTTATTCTGTCCTGGCCAATAAAGATAGCTGAAGATCGTCTCCAGAAAGTCTAGAAGGAAAAAAATAGTGGAGCCCTGCAATAGAAAGAGGACGGGTGAGTATAGCAGGCATTGTTCTGCTTTAATGCAAAAAAAAAAAAAGTTTGTGACTCGGGAGCAACAATTCATGCTGTCACTAATTTCTATACCACTTTTTTACCAGACCCCTATGATTCTGCCCATTCACTCTGCCAGACTTATTGGTGCTGGGTGGCTCTCAGACCTTCTTGGATACTGATATTAAGAAAAAATATTTCATTTACTAGATCCTCATTGGTATATCTATCATATTTTACAAAATATTTAAAAGTCTACTATTATTGTAAGAGACTTCACAACAATTTAAGTACCACCCACTCTAATACTGGTTCTAGAGTAATAGCTTCTTTGGATATGGAGAAAAACATAACAAACAATGCATTTTAAAAACATAGGACAATAAATATGATTCCTAATGTATAAATAATAATAATAATAATAAATGTAGTCACATGATATATAAAAACATAAACAATACATAGGGTAAAGTAGCCACTAGAGGGAGACAAAGTACCTGTTCAAATAGTAATAAACTTACTTATTCATTGGAAAGATGAAAAAATATTTGGGGAAGAGAAAAGGATATGCATCTTCTCTGAACGAATTACCCAGAGATATTGGGTCTCATTTATTAAAGTGCTTCCAGACTGGTTAAGATTAACTATCATAGGAGAACCTGGGTGATCTAGCAAACCTAGAATGGATCGAAAACATTTGCTAACTAATAGAAAAATATTTTTTAAGAAATCCATTTGAGGTTTGTTGAAATCACCTATGATTTTCAGTCTTCTACAGTTTTGGAAAGCCTAATAAATCAGACCCATTGGGCCTGATTTATTAAAGCTCTCCAAGACTGAACATACACCTTCCTGGTGTATATCCAACGAACCTGTTATGGATCTAGTCCAGGATTAAAAAACATTTGCTAACAAATAGCAAATTACTTATGAAATCCATTTGCAGGACCAAATCAATGACCGCACTGGAGGGATTTGTGGAAGTGAACGTGAGTTTGTTTCTTTGTTTTTTTTTTTTAAGTTTAGTTCCGCTTTAAGAGACTGCCATCACTTCTCTTTGTTCCATTGCTACAATTTACGATAAATAAAATGTAATATGTTGAGGGTGACTGTTGGAATATATTTGTATACAATTTAGAGGTTGCTGTTTCAAATTATTGCACCAGTTTCTACCACTGGTTACTGTTTATTTCTCTATATTAATCTATATTATTAATTTCTCTATATTAATCTATAATAATTCACCCTGTGACAATGAGTGCTGTAGTTCTTTGTTCACTTTATTATTATATAAATAACAGTGCTGTGCAGCAAAAAGCTACCAATAAATCTATTTACAGAGAAGTGGTCATGAAACCTTGGCAACTTAAACACCAGTAGTTTTCTTCTACAATCAAATTCCTAAATTTACTGGAAATACCATAAATTATTTTCCCCGACTTTGTGTCCATTTGATGTCAAGGCAAGTAATAGTTCAAGAGTCATTGTCTTCAGGACAGAAATAATGAAGCAGTGTGTACAGTGTGCACTGATGTATGGTTTGCTAATAATATTATTTTTATTAATATTATTAAACAGTATTTTTATAATGCCAACCTATTACGCAGCGCTGTACATTAACCTTCTGGGCAGTTCATTTCTTTTGGATTTATATATATATATAAAATGTATCGAAAATTTATTTTACATTGTAGGCCTGTAATTCTTAAGCATAACTCACCGAAATATGTCCAATATTTATTCAATTTAATAATAAACTATAGCACAAATAAATCAAAAATACTGAAACCTGTAATTTTAAATGTACAGTAGCATTTATATTATATAAATATATTATAATGATTACTTTGTATTGGATTGCTGTCACCGGGAACTCTTTAGTGCACTGGCTGGGGGACAGATCGGATGAAGAGGTTGCGGCCAGAGGATGGCAGGACACTGGAGGATGCTGATGGGACCTGGCAAGTCTTTATTTTTTTTTAGCTACCCCAAGTGTAGCTGGGGGTTACCACTATTAGCTTTTTTTTTTTACCCCTAGCCACACTCTGGGTTACCGCTCAGAAGCTTAAAAGTCCTACCTTGTTCCCACATTCCAGCGGCATCCTCCAGCGTTGCCTGCGGCATTCTCCAGCGATGCATCTTCTTTCCCTGCCGATGCCGGCCGATCTGTGCAAGTTGGCGATGCCCGGCCGTCATCTGCGCCCCCAGCGTGTGAGCATTGGGGACGCAAGGCCAGGGAAAGCACATGCCTGCCAGGCGTGTGTGCTTGGAGGGCGGGACCATCATGCAGATAGGCGGGACCATCATGCAGATAGGCGGGACCGGGCGGGAAATTTAAAATAATGAGGATTTTTAAATGTACTGCTTTTGCTTTCAAAATTCCTCAGTATTCATACCAGAAGGGGGGTTAAATAGGGGTTGCAAATGACAGACAGTGACACAGGAGAAGGAGAGAACCCTGCTCAGAGGAGCTTACAATCTAAGAGGTGGGAAAGTAGCACACAATAGAAGGGGGATATGGAATCGTGGGTAAGTAGTGAAGGTTTTAAGAGCTCTTAATAAGCTGAAAGTAGGAGCAAGCCAAATAGGACAAGGCAAACCATTCCTGAGAGTCGGGGCAGCTCTAGAAAAGTTTTGGAGCCGTGCGTGTGATGAGGTTATGAGTGAGCAAGTCAGTTGTAGGTCATTGAAGGAGCGAGGAGAGCGGTAAGTGGGACAAGAACTGTGGAGGGATTTGAAGGCAAACCACAAGAGCTTGAATTTGATAAAGGTAGGTAATATGGCAGCCAATGAAGAGAACTACAAGGAGAGGCAGCTGAGGAAGAGCGGTGAGAAGGATGGATGAGTCTGGCTGCAGCATTTACAATGAATTGTAGAGGAGAGAGTCGGGTTAGTGGAATACCAGAGAGAAGGATGTTACAGTAGTCCAGATGAGAAATGATAAGAGCATGTACAAGGAGTTTGGTGGTTTCTGAGGACAGGTAGGGGTGGATTTTTAATTGGGGTGTAAATATTTGTATTACATTTACCCTATTTTAAGGCATCTTCTGGTCAGTCACATAACAGCTCGAGGTTCTTTATTTTCTCACCCAGCAGCAGCACCCATTCTTCAATAAAGTGAAGAAATATGCTTATGCTGAGATATTCACTAAAGTATTTTAAAGTCAATGATAATGTAACTAACTGTACGAAGTGGGTGGGACTTGGAGAAAGCAGGACCATGCATTACAATACAAAATCCTATTATTAAAGACAGTGTAAGTACCCTGTGCAAATACTAGGGGATTCACACAAGTGCAATGTTTCTCAGTCTTTCGAACATGGTGGAACCCTTGAAATAACTTTCAGACCATCATGGAATCCCTGCTGTAATTACTATATCCTTTACCTGTAATTATATTGCTGGTCAGTGGGAAAAATGTCACCTTGACAGATAGCTAAAAAGATCAAAAGACCATTTCACAATGGAGGCAGAAATTTCTCATTGCACAAGGAACCCCTACAACCTCTGGAGGAACCCCGCTTGAGAAACACTACTCTAGATACTTGTCTCAGCACAATGCACAAATAAATGTTAGTACACTGGGTTGCCATTCATTCCTAATGGCCCTTGGGATATAAATGTAGGGGGTCTGTATATAGATTATAAAATATACTCTGCTTATATGAGGTATAGTTACTTCCTTGTTTGATTTTTTTACAGAGAGTAGCACCTGCAACAGAAACAGTCAGCGAAATGACCCTGAGAGCTGAACACAGGATGGTCTTGAAGGCTAATAAAGGACCCTTGGGGGTGGAACCAGCTTGAATAAGAATCCAAGATGATGGACAGTCATTTCTATGCCAAAAATGTTAGGCTATGTACTCACGTCAGATGATTGTCATCTAATATGAGCCTCAGGACTCATATCTGTATCTGGACAAGTATCTGACATGTGTACAGCGGTCGTCCGGCGTTGTTCGTGGATCCGTCCTGGCAGACCCACTAAGGACGGAAGATGTACAACTGCAATGACAGTGAAGAGGAGAGAGCGCAGCAGGGTGCTGCTCACTTGTTCTCCCCCTCCCCTCTTTATAGAACTGAACAGCACTGTAGGTGCAATACTCGTTCATTCATCTTTCAGTTTTTTGTCGTTGGAAAAGATCATAAAAACAAAAATCTAACGTGTGTACAAAGCCAAACAGTGATCCTGAAATGAACCTAAAAGCTGAACACAGGGTGGCCTTGAAGGCTGATAAGAGACCCCAGTGGTTAGAACCAGCCTGAACATGGATCCAAGATGACGGACAGCGATTTTTGTGCCAAAAATGTTGGACATATGCTTTATCCACCACATTAACTGCTTGTGAACTATTATGCTTATATGGACTTCCAAGTATTGGAGAATTGGCCTAATGACAACTAGATAGCCTAAGCCCCCCTATACAAGAACGATTCTATACGCCTATATTGATGTATTCTCTTGCTCTAGCTAGAATCTCTGTGCTCAAAGGGGACCTAAACTCAACATTTAACTTAACATAAAAGGGTTCAGCAGTGAATAGGAGCACAGATCTTCCCAGGATACCACGTCACGCATACCGGGAGGCTCTTGGCTGCTCCTTTTGCGCATGCCTTATCTCAGACATGCGCAGAAGGGAAATTTTTCCACTAAGGGTAAAGAGATGCCAATCTCATGCATGCGGAGTGAGAACATCTTTTCCCTTCACAGCGGGCTATGTCACCCGATTTTGCACCTGCACCGTGCGCGATGGTTTGACGTAGCAAAAAGACCGGAAAAGAAGAATGAAGATGGCAGCTGAGGAGAAGTATTCCAGGACAGCGTGGGACCGCATTGAGGGAAGGACCGGCGAAATTGTGGGATCTGCAGCATTAAAGGTGTGATGTTTTACTTTAAATTGTTAAGCATTTGCAGCAATACATCTTATTCTGAATCTACTGTCTCATCTCTGCTGGTCTGTTTGAAAACGCCCCAAAAGAACTGGACACCTTCTAAATGGCAATACAGTGTGATGTATACAGCCTATTAAAAGGAATAGGTTACCGGGGAACAATGAATTGCAACAGGCCCTAAAGACACATACAGGTTATCCCCAGGTTACATACAAGGGACTGTAGGTTTGTTCTTAAGTTGAATTTGTATGAAGGTCAGAACAGGTACATTATTATTAATAAAAAGAATTAGGACAGATGTTTGTCTCAACATATTATTAGGCAGGGTGGTGTCAGTTACTGTATGAAATCCTCACTGTGAGCTAATCACAAAGCAAAAAAAAATGTCATTCATTCATTAACTTCTGGAGCAAACTGTGCTTTGATATAGAAAAAACAAACAACTGCAGAGTTTGTCTTGGTCATTAAAGTTACAAGATGTTACAGATCAGCTCAGCTCCTAAGATCACCCACAACCTCAGCTGTGTTGAGCAAAAGATTTCTTCTGCCAGTAATGCAAAACAGCCCCTCCCCCCTTCAAGCCTCTGTCCTGCACACCAGCAAGCAAGTCCTTAACTCGGGGGACTACCAGTATACTTATACGGCAGGTCGGCTTTATTTTTCAGATTTGCTTTTCTACTTTGAAGGACAGCTAGTGACATGACTATGGACTTTGTACAGCACTACATCATATGTTGGTGCTATATAAATACTGTATATTAATACTGTGCCATAAAAAAAAGTATTTCTAAGCACCTTGTGGACAGACTGAGCTGGTTGCCCTCCCAATGTTCTGGAAAAAGCAGAGGAAACCTTGTGTGAGCAGCACAGTCATACCAGCAGTCCTCTCTGGCCACCACCAAGTCATTGGCCAACATGAGGCTTAAGGTGTGCATTCAGCCTGATGTCTGTGGTGTCCCTGATACTCCATAAAGTGTGGATGAGGCTTTGAAACTCCACCTAAATTATGCTGAGCTAAGTAATCCTGACACACAGATAAAGTAGTGAAAGAAAAGCAGGATTCATAGGAAACATTCTATACAGGCAAAAACAATGATAAACTACAGAATGGAACAGAAAACACAAGCAAGCAGCCATCTTTCTTTTTCCATACACCACCACATCGCTGCGTAACCTGGTCACATGTCACACGATGACTTGACGTCACACGTTCCACGTCGCTCGAACATGACATGTGTATAGAACCCGGACTCATCACTGAAGAATTCCGTGCAGACAAACTTTAGTGTTCTCTCCTGTGATTGGCTTGTTGATGACAAGCCTCTCCGTCTGTGGGCTAAGAGTAAAACCATACTTTCTACGATTGGTACTTGCCTCGTTGAGGGCGTTTCCCCGATGCGAAATTGAAACCTCCTGGGTTAGGTTGTCACCATCTTGTTGCCGGTTGCATCAGCTGCTGTAGTACCGGGTTCGTAGCTGAGTGGAATGTCGGAGAACGTGGCGGCACAAATGGAGAAGCTGAATGTCAGTAAGGTGAGTAATAGACCGAGGGGATAACAAGCCTGGGGGGGGGGAACCAGAACCAGAACCAGCCTGCCTGCCATGTGTGTACTATGCCTGTCCCTGCTCTGTCCATGGCTCATTCATAGTATGAGGAGATCATTTAGAAACATGGCAGCAGAAAAAGACAAATCCAGTTTTGTTTTGTGTTTTATTTACTAGAATATAGATTTGTATTTATAATTCTATTGTGTGCTACTTCCCCCACCTTAGATTGTAAGCTCTTCGGGGCAGGGTCCTCTCCTCCTGTGTCACTGTCTGTATCTATCTGTCCATTACAACTCCTATTTAATGTACAGCGCTGCCTAATATGTTGGTGCTATATAAATACAGTATAATAATAATCCCAATCACCTGTATTAAAAAAATAGAAATACCCCTGCTGCCCCCTCCCCATAACACCTAGGCGGGGGGACACCGGGCCCAGGGGTGTAAGCTGACCTTTCATTCTAATTGCTACCTAAGCTGGGAATCTGTTCTACACATCCACTACTTCAGTATATTACGACTCTCTAGGGTTACTAATAAACTTTTCTTCTTCATTCTGGGGTTACGTCCCGATGTTCTTGATATCAACTTCATACTTAAAATAATTCCCTCCTGGACCTTGTTTATGTCCTGATAGCTGAAATTTAAGCTGCATATATTTACTTTTCTCTGCAATTCCCAATCAAATTAGTTGCATTTTAAATAAATCTTTTCTTTTTTCATGACATAATTATCTTTGGGTCTATTGATGTCATCACAGGATCTCTATGCAATGCAGGGAGATAGTGGCCAATGGGAGGGGCAGTATTCTCCCCAACCCCTTTTAGCTGGGCGCACCACCCAGCACATTCCAGTAACCACCCGGCTGTATTTAGGCGGTTGCTGAGGAAAGAGATAGATGATGCTGGATGCACTCCTGCCCAGAATTGCTGGCACAATGGCGCCTGATTTATTAAAGCTCTCCAAGGGTGAGGAGAATAAGCTTTCATCACTGAAGCTGGGTGATCCAGCAAACCCGGAATAGATCTGGTCCAGGATTAAAAACATTTGCTAATAAATAACCAATGACTTTTAAGAAATCTATTCCAGGTTTGCTGGATCCCCCAGCTTCATTGATAAAAGTGTATTCTCTCCAGCCTTGGAGAGCTTTAATAAATCAGGCCCATTGTGAGAAAGGTAAATTGTGCAGCAGAATCAAAAAGTAATAAATCACATTAGAGGAGAGGAGCTTGTACAACTGTACTAGACTGCAGAAAAAAGTGTGAGGGTAAAGGGTAAATCCAACATTTTGAGTTGCTACCAAGATGGGTATAGAACTCCTACAATGGTAGAGCTGTCTAAGAGGCAAATTGAATTTATATATGTATAATAAAATTGGCTTCTTGTTTTAGAGCAATAGAAACTTTTACCTGAGTGGACTCATCACATGCAGCATATCTGTGACCTGCAATAACCCCAATGATCACATGATCCCAGGAGTGAGGTTTTGTGGGGCCGTACTGCCTGGCAATTAAATGACAGAAGTGTCATCTGTGATTACTATCTAGTTAGCAGGGGCTGGCCATTAGACTCCAGTGTGACTGCTGTGATAAGACAATGGGTTGGTCCTAAAAGGGACAGTAACATTGCCTCCTCCTTTAACTATTTTTTAAAACATTGAGACCCTGCTCTTTTCTCATTTTTTTTGCTTAGTTTCCAATTCCTCAGATTCCTGGGATATCGGTGTCATATGACTCAGAAGTATTCAGGTAAAAGTGCGATGAGCCATGGCAAAATTCTCCCCGGACCCTTTTAGCTGAGAGCACCACCCAGAACATTTCAGTAACCACCCAGCTGTTTTTGGGTGGTTAATGATAAGTTGGTTCACAATACAGGGGCTGCCACCCACCTACAGCTTCTTCCCACCCAGATTACAAAAAGTTCTGCACATTGTGGCCGTTGGCTTCATCTGAATAACATGCACAGGAGATTGTGGCCTGATATTAAAGAGAGAACAACAGAGCTGCCCTATGTGCACTTTGTTTATGTCATGTCAAACAGCCCTCCTAGTTCTCATATTGAACTACAGAATGATTGGACTTTATGATGTAAACATCTGAGAGGTTAGCTTTAAGTTCTGAGAAGTTTATCTTCAAAGGGGACCTTATAGGTTCTGTCTGTTTCTGCAAGTTGTATATGTTTAGAGACAACTGTAAAAATCATTTATTCCCAACCCAGACATATCTCCCCTTCACTTTTCCAATCTCCAGTAGTCCATGAAGCTTGCTACATGCAATAAAGCAAAGCTGAGATGGAACATTTTTCTGTCACGCTGTCCTATGCCACCTCTTTCATTTACCTGAACTAACTGAGGTCATTGACTTCCTATTGACTCTGTAAGGCTCGGCTTAGTCATATGTCATTATTTACCTTTTCACATTTCTGTTTACACCAGTCTCATGTTTTTTTCCATTTGATTTTTACTCTTTGCAGGAAAACATCTCATGATAGCTTTTATTTTCTAATCTTCACTAATGTTCATTTACATGTTACCAATAAAAATGATTTGTGGTGCACACAGCCATTATTTTGCAGTACAGGTTTGAATCTACTCAATACCAATGATGCACCAAACTTAAGTGAGCGTGTTAACAGGCTTTTGTAAACATTTTAATTTGATATTTGGCATAATGGTAACTCCCTTTCCTGTTCTCCGTGTGTTTACCTGGGTTTCCTCCGGGGACTCCGGTTTCTTCCCACATTACAAAAACATGCGGTTAGGTTAATTTGCCCCCTTAAAGTGCTGCGTAATATGTTGGCTCTTTATAAATACTAGAATCACTCACCTAAAGCTGCAGTTTTTTGCTACTTCAGCCTCAGTCAACTTACTTCCTTTGTTCATGTCTGGGGGTGCCCTTCTTTGGTCCCTTACAGTCCTTTTGCACTGATGTCACTGCTTCTACATCCTTTTTCTTACAGGATTCCAACAACAGACAACAAAAGGGAGGTAATGTGGTCACATAGACAGTGACACAAACACCCAAGGGATGACAGTGCCTGCTGTAAAGAGGGAAAATGATTTGCGAATGGAAAGTCATGTACTCACGGCTGCCAAAATATCTGTCCAACATCCATTTTGCTTTTTGCATTTCTATAAAGAACCCTAGGGACACTCACATACTGTACTAATTTTGGGAGTCTGTCAGATCGAGATATAGTTCAGGAAGGCCAGGAAATCTTATGGGCTGGCTCGCACGCAGTACGCAGGTACCACCACTCTCTTCTGCTAATTCCTGTTAGAGGTTGATGCACCATTACTTTGTTCAGGGCTGTTCCACAGACACACCTGGTAGAGTAAGGTAGGGACATACATTGCTGTATCTATAACTTTTTATTCTTTCACTTTTAGCCAAATCCAGAAGGAGGTAAACAGAAGGAAGGAGGCAAGAAGAAAGGCAAAGATGGATCTGGTGATGGAGGCCGGGCAGAGGTAGGATGCCTAAATTTCCTTTTTTTTTCTAACCTCAGAAAATAGGTGCTACCATGATTATTTAAACTGTTACAAGATGGATATGACGAGTTTGCAATTGTCATCTTCTAAATATTCCATCTGTATTGCTGACCCTCTGGCTTCAATACTTTGAGTCACAGACCTGGAACAAGCATGCTCATCAATGTTCCCTCATCTACATGTTCATTCTTAGTTAGTGACTAGGTAATCATTTAGAAATACTTATTTCAGTTCCTGAAGCCAAGATCAGTCAACAGCTTCTTTATTTCTCTCCTAATAGTTTCTTTTTTATCATAGTACATAAACAGCTGGGTATGCTCTAAAAGCCGATTAATTATTTGACATTTTTTAACCACCAGGCTAATCTATTGTTTGCTTGTTTGCATTGTATTAATGTATTTTTGCTTCAATTAGTCCTTCCTGGTGCTTTCCTGCTCCTATTTGTTTCATTATCAGTGCTGATAGTTGTTTGTTTAATTCCATCTAGAACAAAGTATTTCACTAGTAGATCCCCCACTGCACTGTCAGGAGCGGAGAAAATATTATTTTAATAATCCTGCAGTTATTTTTGGATCTCCATAGAAACATGACTTAGTTTCTGCATACAGTTATACATCCCAGGTGTAATTGTGTCCCACAGATTAACCGTTTCACTCGCTGAGCATAAACACATTTTTGTGGCTGACTGTGAAAGCTGCAGCAAAAGTGGCTTTTCCTTGTTTTACTGTCCCATTGAAAGCTTCTTGGTTCTGAAAAACCTTCATTTGCACTGCTGCCTTCAAAAGACTCCCATTTATCAAGCTGAGCTAAAGCTAAAATCGGACAAGGAAGACTTTCAATCATCATTTGCAATCATGTTGATTAATGTAAATTATATTTTAGAAGCACGGGAGGGGAGTAAGCAGGCTTTTGCAAGTAATTTATGTATAAAAGATTTGTAGTTTATTCACAGTGTTTAGTCCTTTTTCCAACATAGGTCAACTAATTCTTACTGTATGGTATACAAATAACACAGATTGTGCATATTAATACTTAGACATATATCAGGATGTCATAAATAAATTAGCAAGTAGGATCTCAGACTTCCAACGCGTTTTGCCTCTTGTCTTCCTCCGGGGAAAATTAGATCAAAGGAATAAATTCTAAGTAATGCTGTGTAAATTAAAGGGAGACAGCTGGATCAGAGCATCCCTGAGAGTTCAAGTAAATATAATCTCGTAAAGGCTGGCTGTGGTGTGTTAATACCAAGTGCTAAGGAAGTTTGTTAGAAGCAGGTGTCTCAATTTGAACTAAGAGATATTGTAGGATAATGAAGTTCCTGATGTGTTGCCTTGTGTCATAAATGGGTGAATCTTAGAAACATAGTATCTGTTAGGTTAGTAGTGTTTTTTTAATGGTCAAATGAGGCAAATGAGTATATAGGTCCTAAGGTGGTGTCGCAGTTTCTTGGTCACATAAACTTTATACTGGCCAGTATTAAATCCAGACAGTATTAAATAATGTTATTCTAGAGGTAAAAAGTAGTGGTTTTCAAATGCTAGCCTATTGGTGGTTTAGTGTGATGGGTTTAGCAGGGCGTCCAGCACACACTGCATTACTTAGAATATATTCCTTTGATCTCATTGTTCCCTGAGGAAGCCAAGGGG